>NW_024500684.1:0-2792 GCF_017590055.1 Onychostruthus taczanowskii | reverse complement strand
GGCGGGGGGGCCCGGGGGGGGGCTCGGCGGGGGGGGCGGCCACGTAGGTGCGTCTGTCCCCGTCCCAGTACAGGTACTGCCCCGCCCCCGCGTCGTAGTAGTACTGCAGGGGGGTTTGGGGGGGTCAGCACCCCAAAAACCGACCCTTGGGAACCCCAAAACCGACCCTTGGGTCCTCCAAAATCACCTCCCAAAATCACTGCTTAAAACCAGAAAAATCGCGTTTTTATACCTCAAAAATGCACCTCAAAACCCCCCAAAAATCATCCCTTAAAACCCCAAAAATGCACCTCAGAACTCCCCAAATCTCCTCTTGGAACCCCCAAAAATTATCCTTTTGTACCCCAAAATAGACCATCAAAACCCCCAAAATCACCCCCCAAAATCACCCCTTAAAACCCCAAAAATCATCTCTTTCTACCCCAAAAATGCACCTCAAAACCCCCCAAATCTCTCATTTCTACCCCAAAACCACTCCTTAAAAATCCCAAAAATCATCCCTTTGCACCCCAAAATCGATCCTCAGAACCCCAAAAAAATGACTCCTTAGAAGACCAAGAATCACCCCCCAAAATCACCTCTTTCTACCCCAAAAACGACCCTCAAAACCCCCCAAATCTCCTCTTGGAACCCCCAAAAATTATCCTTTTGTACCCCAAAATAGACCATCAAAACCCCCAAAATCACCCCCCAAAATCACCCCTTAAAACCCCAAAAATCATCTCTTTCTACCCCAAAAATGCACCTCAAAACCCCCCAAATCTCTCATTTCTACCCCAAAACCACTCCTTAAAAATCCCAAAAATCATCCCTTTGCACCCCAAAATCGATCCTCAGAACCCCAAAAATCACTCCTTAGAAGACCAAAAAGCACCCCCAAAAATCATCCCTTTGTACCCCAAAAATGCACCTCAGAACCCCCCAAATCTCCTCTTGGAACCCCCAAAAATTATCCTTTTGTACCCCAAAATAGACCATCAAAACCCCCAAAATCACCCCCCAAAATCACCCCTTAAAACCCCAAAAATCATCTCTTTCTACCTCAAAAATGCACCTCAAAACCCCCCAAATCTCCTATTTCTACCCCAAAACCACTCCTGAAAATCTCAAAAGTCATCCCTTTACACCCCAAAATTGACTCTCAGAACCCCAAAAATCACCCCTTTGTACCCCAAAAACGACCCTCAAAACCCCCCAAATCTCCTATTTCTACCCCAAAACCACTCCTGAAAATCTCAAAAGTCATCCCTTTACACCCCAAAATTGACTCTCAGAACCCCAAAAATCACCCCCAAAATCACCCCCAAAAATCACCCCTTTGTACCCCAAAAATGCACCTCAGAACCCCCCAAATCTCCTCTTGGACCCCCCAAAAATTATCCTTTTGTATCCCAAAATTGACCCTCAAAACCCCCAAAATCCCCCCCCAAAATCACCCCTTTCTACCCCAAAAACGCCCCTCAAAACCCCCCAAATCTTCTCTTGGAACCCCCAAAAATTATCCTTTTGTACCCCAAAATAGACCATCAAAACCCCCCAAATCATGCTCCAAAATCACCCTCAAAACCCCCAAAAATCATCTCTTTGTACCCCAAAATCGCCTCTTTGCACCCCAAAACTGCCCCTGGAACCCCCAAATTTTCCCATTTCTATCCCAAACCCACCTCTTATAACCCCAAAAGTCTCCCCCCAAAATCACCCCTCAAAACCCCAAAAATCACTCCTTTGTACCCCCAAAAATCACCCCTCAAAACCCCCCAAATCCCCTTTTGGAACCCCCAAAATTTCCCCTTTCTACCCCCAAAATCACCCCTTTGTACCCCAAAACTACCCCTTTGTATCCCCAAAAATCACCCCTCAAACTCCCAAAATCTCCTGTTTGTACCCCCAAAATCGCCCCCCAAAATCTCCCCTTTGCACCCCAAAAATCAAGTTTTTAACACGATCCCTTGTGATTTTAAATTGGGGTTTTTAGGGTTAAAATTTGACTGGAAGAGATCAAAAACCTCTCGTGTACCCCAAAATTTCCTTTTGTACCCCAAAACCTCCCACTGACCCCACCCACACCCCAAACCCTAAATCTGTGCTTTTACCCCTAAAATCCCATTCTCAGGTCTAAAATTCCTAATTTTTTCGCCCAAAATTCCAAATTTTTCACCCAAAACTTCGCTTTTTTCATCCCAAACTTCACTCCAAAATTTTGGGGGACCCCAAATCCCTCCCCTCAATCCCACCAAACCCCAAAACCCCAAAACCCCCCACCCTTCAAACGCCATTTTTAAGTCTAAAATTCTGATTTTTTTCACCCAAAACATCGCTTTTTTCACCCCAAATTTCGCTCCGGGGTTTTGGGGGACCCCGAATTCCTCCCCCCGCACCCCAAAACCCCAAACCTGGGAGTGGGGGTCGTAGTAGAGCCCCGTGAGGGGGTCGTAGTAGTACCCCGAGGTCTCGTCGTACTGGTAGGTGGAGACGTCAGGCACGGCTGGGGGGGGCACGAGGGGGGATTTTTGGGAGTCCCCCAAAATTTTTGGGGGTCCCCAAAATGTTTGGGGTCTCCCCCCAATTCCTGGGAATTCCAGGATGCCCCAAAAAAATGCTCCAAAGGTTGGGGGAATTTGGGGTTTGGATTGGGAAGGGAAAAGTCAAAATTTCCCCCAAAATCCTCCCCCAGGATCCCCCCAAAATCGCTTTGGAACATCCCAAATAGCCTGGGACCCCCTAAAAGCCCCCCCAGGACCACCCAAATTCCCCCAGAACCTCCAAAAATCCCCCCAGGATGCCCCAAATCC
>NW_024500683.1:8750146-8759228 GCF_017590055.1 Onychostruthus taczanowskii | reverse complement strand
TAAAAGGGACTTTAAATCCAACCCTCTTGACCTGGGCAAGGAACACATTTCACTACATAACTGCACATATTTACCCAAGTTCCACAGTCTGGCCAACCTCAGTACTGGAGCTTGATCTGAGTGATTAGAATAAAGAATTCCAGTACAACTTGTATTAAACTTGGTTTAATATACAGTGACATAAGTCAATATGGATTCCTATGTTCCAGGGTCTCACTAAGACCTGACAACATCCTGACTCCTCCTTCTTCAACAAGTTTTAAACTGGTGACCAGCATTTGTTTCTCAGAGGCTGCAGAGTGCTGATAAAGGGAGCATTGGTGAAGCTGCAGTACAAGAGTTTAAGTGTCTAGTGACAAAGCAGAGGTGCAGTAGGAGCTCTGGTCCAAGCATATTCCATATTAAGCTCAGAGGAAAGCTGAACCCAAACCTGTCAGCCTCAGCTAGACAGAACCTGCAGGCTTTTCTATGAATTAACAAGAGAGAAAAAAAAATACATGGCCTACTAATTGGAATAATCTCTCCTAATTTTCCAACAATTCTTGGGAATGCCAGAAAACCAGAACCAGACAGATCTTAGGCACAGAAGTAGCAGCAAGAAAACAATGACCAGCTGAGTTTTGAGTATCAATAGTAAGAATTTATTTCAGGTAGTTTTTGTTTAGGGCATCCAGTGTTGTCCAACATACCCCCTACATAGTGAATTGTTTCCTTTGCTAGTGTGCTCATGTAGCCTTACCTTCAAGCGTCTGCAGTAGGCCAAAATCAGCACTGTAGCTAAGGAAAGATCAAAAACTTTCCACTTCATTCATTCCCTTATTTTGACATTGCCCTTCTTTTCATTCATTTCACTTTACTACTATCTACAAATACAATGAAACAGAGTTTCTGTTGAACATTCCTTCCACGTACATATCGATTCTGAAAGGAATAGATCCACTTGGTCAGGTCACACACAGTAGGTCTGAACAGCACAATAACTCCTGGCACAACCTCACTGAGATGCTGGGAAATCCCTGCCCCTTCTATCCCCCACACACACACCCTGGCCAAGTTCCCCCTGGAATGCAGTTGCACTGGGGTCAGGCAGCGGGGGAGCTTGGGCCAAAGGCAAATGCAAAATTCCTAGGGAAACCTAAAGACTGTAGCCCTCCCATTTCTACCTGGGACTGATTCCTGTCTGGACTATGGGATTTTCAACCTGATTACAAAATTGTCATATGTGCCTTCCAGACTCGTGTTAAAAATCCAGACAGCCTAAGTTTCACAGCAGGTCCATACAACTATCTAGCAAATATCTTGACACATGTGTTTACCAGTACTTATTCATTTCAAGCATTCAGAAATACCTCAGGTCAAAACATGTGCCCCAGGAGTCCTGTCCTTTGATAACCTGTTATTAATTCTATTCTCATTCCTGGTTACTAGAGAGAGGAGGGGTTTTGTTTCCTTGAAAGACATTGCCCTGAATGTGATGAGGAGAAATGCTGCTGCTGCTGACAACTGCAGGAGAAAATGAAAAGCAGCATCAGTAGGACAGTCTGCCCCCCCGACTGCTTTCTCCTGATAAGAGCATTGACCTGTGACTGATGATTCCTGGGCTCGCTTGCCCCATGGAATCCAGCTGGCTGTCTCTGCTCTAGACATCAGCTGCAGTCACAGTCATCTCATGCAGCACAAAGCAGCGCTGCTCTCTCCCACTGACTGGAGCTGTGAGCTGGGATACCCCTGTGTTACACTGGGCTGCCGTGTCAGCTGGGGTCTAACAAGCAAAGGTGGTACTGTTACAGTACAGGGCTCTCTCCTTCACGTCCTTCCCGTAGAGGTTGTACTTGGTTGCTATGTAGTTGGCAATGGCTCTGGTCTGCACCAGCTTCATCCCGTCGATCTCTACCATTGGCACTTGCTGAAAGAGCAGGGATCCATCTGGGCCAAAGGGAATAACACAAGGAGACGTTCAGTCCCTGAATGGGAACTACCAGCAGGTGTTAGGCAAAGTAGCCACATCTATTACTTTTCATTTAGAATCTGAATCAATCTGACTGGATAAATGATCCCAAGATCATCAAATCCAAGTGTCAAACCAACAAAGCTTAATTCCACCACTAAACCATGTCCCCAAGTGCACATCTACACAGAGTGACACAACCACTTCCTTGGGCTGCCTGTTCCAAGGCTTGACCACCCTTTTGGCAGCAACCTTCCTCATTCTATAAAGGAAGGTGTGGAAAATGCCACCATGCAGCAACCTTTTCTTCTTGACATGTTAATAACTTAATAGCATAGCAGTTAGTACTTGTGGAAATTCCAGATTTGAGGAAACAGCCAAATGCAGAACTTTTATCTGTCACACACTCAGAAATACATGCACTGCATGGCTCTGGCACAGGTGATTTCCATGGAGGTCAACTTGCCCATTCATTTACCTGCAAGTGAGGAAATTTGGCAAATATATCAGGCTTCCACTCTTCTAAATACATGCACTGCATGGCTCTGGCACAGGTGATTTCCATGGAGGTTAAGAGAGACAAGAAGGACTGAAGGATCTGGTCCGGCCAGTTTCTGTCATGTTTTCCTAAAACATCTGGACTTTCTAAGGACTGGCCAACATATAATGTGAATAATAGAGAATATATGAATAAGAATGAATATAAAAGAATAAAAGATCTTTGGGACTATTTTCTTGACTTTACAAATGGCATCTCATCTGTACAGGCATGAACGCGGAACAACAAGTGAGTTCCATGAGATTCCTGCAAGACCCAAATATCACTTGGAGTCAGGCTGGAGCCATGTAATGCTTTTGCATGCAGAAGCCTTGTCTTAGCCCGAAAGAAGCAAAAATACCTCCAGAAAGAGGTATCAGATCAGAGATTTAGGAAGTGTTTTTGCTTTAGGGAATCATATTTCTTGACTCAGAAAACTGATCAGCTATGTCCCTCTTTGTAAGTGTGCATTTAGCTCTCTGCTTGTCTCCCAAAATACTTTTTGAAAGGCAGCCGGTAACAGGGGGACCAAGTCATTATTCCTACAGGACAGCAGGACTGCAAATACTGTCCCTAACTCAGATTGCTTTTGACTGGCCAGGTGAAGAGCACAGAAATGCAATTTGCTTTAAAGGAAACATGATTACCATGTTCAGGGAGACAGAAGCTGAAGCCAGCACAGTGGGTTGTTGCCTTGGGAGGCAGGAATGCAGCAGAGGAACAGGTAAACTCAGAAATCTGGAACTCTGCTCTCATAGGGATCATAAAACAACAACTGTGTAGGCAACCTAAGTTGCTAATGAATTTTAAGATCATCTGATGACAAAAGCCTCTATTGCCATAGGATGGAAGGCCATGGACAGAAGCTGAAGCAAAGGAGAGTCAACCATCTGAACTTCAAGAAAGGCTCTTTGACTGTGTGGGTTGCCCAGAGAAGCTGTGAATTCTCCATCCTTGGAGACACTCAAACCCCAGCTGGACATGGTCCTGGGTAACAGGCTGGAGGGGGCTTGGCTTGAAGAGGGGAGGTGGAGTAGGCAATCTGGAGAGGTCCCTTCTGGCCTCAGCCCTTCTGTGATTCAGTGAAGCTTGAAGCACCTGGGTGGATGATGCCACCTAACAGTGCACACTGCACTGTGCACCTCTGAGACCTCTCCTCGTGCACAATCCAGTGAAGAGATCTTATTTTTAAGGCACCAAGACTTAAGAATTCTTAAGTGTTCTCAGGCAAGTAACTCTAATTCTAATTGATGCCTCTTCCTCTTATTATTATGATTATTGCTGCTGTTATTATCTAAAAGTGAAGGAAACTTACCCTTCTGTAACGTGGTCAGATCCTCCTTTTTTTCCAGGTAAGATTCTTCAAACTGTAGGAAGGAGAGAAGAAAAGTTCTCTGGACAATCCAAGATTTATCTTCTTCCCCATTTAGTTAAAAAAGGCCTAAGGAGATGTGTTTTGGGCAATTTTATTTTTTATAACATAAATAATACTTAAAAGCTCATCGGCAGATTGGCCATCACTGTGACAGAAACCCCTGGATCTTGAAACACACAGATTCCCATGTTCCATCTCTGGTTTATTACCTCTCAGAATCCCTGGATCTTGAAACACACAGATTGCCATGTTCCATCTCTGGTTTAGTATCAGAATCTCTCAGAGGAAAAACAAACTTGTAGTTTAGGACTTTGGAATCTAAGTGAAGGTACTCAGAATTGCAGATGCTTGACCTCTGTGGTCAGAAAATTATCAAGCCATGTTTAGCTGCTTGGGTTTTAAAATTCTTCTCTCTGTAGCTATGGGGGAGAAGCATTTGGGGGCTGCCAGTGGGCTTTGCAAAGGACGAATGGAAGTGTGACAGGAACTCGCCCCTGCTTAGGGTAAGCTCGTGGTCACAGTTGGCTTGCTCAGCAATGCACTAAAGGCAGAGCTTGAAACTGCTGCTCAGTCACACTTTTCAGAAGGAACACTAAAAGCACATATTTGTCACAGGATCTCAGTATCAAAGACCAGAAGCAAACCTCAACCCCAGCTGCTGCCAGGAGCCACCGAATTGTTTCCATCCGGCCTCGTCCATTGAAGTAGTGCAGCTTGGGTTTTCCAGACATGTTTCCCCGTGCTTGATTCCTTAGTATCTGCAATGAAGATAAGTTTGCACAATAATCACTCACAATCCTGGATTCAAATCTCTAAATCACTTTCAAAGTTGTCCTGTTTGAAACCAATAATTTATTGTCCAAGATGTGAATCAATCAATAGAGGAGGTAAAAGATAGAATGTATGGAGAGACTGCCTTGTATCATTCTGCCTTCAAATATTTCTTACATACGCAGAATATGTGAGCAGAACTCTGTACTGAGAGCAATTGGCCCAGACAGAGAACCACTCAATCAAAACCACTTCCATCCAAAGCGTTCTCTTCTGACCAGAAAGCAGAGGGTGCTCTTTGCCTATTTTGGCGTTATCTCAGAATACAGTTTACTGTTTAATCAGATACATGCTATAAACTCAGCAATTGCTCTGCTTTCTCCAGCAGCCATTATGCTCCATTATAACCAGAAAGGAAGGAATTCTTGCCATCAGTCATCCTCTTTTACAACAATATCTGCTTCTGTAATTTCTTTAGACAAACCTCCAAAACATGGAAATTAATTTTGCCTCCGGTAGCATCAGATTTGCCTTTACCACAGGCACAGTCTCAGGGCAATGCTTGCTTGGTCCAGATCCAACTCTGCTGGAACTTCAAGCCACAACAATTTCTGTGCAGAAACTTAAAGCAACAACATTTTCTAGGCAGACTCTCACCCATTCTGCTCAGAACTCCGTGTGCACATCAGTCACAAACACACACAAACAGTGCCCAGCTCTACCAGCCTCACAGCTATTGACACCCTGCCAGCAACAAGGCTGAATCCTTAACAGCAGCAAAAGGAAAATGGCCAAACCACCACCATATTCCCCTTGTAAATAACATGTCAGCTTCTCTACAGTAGGAAGGAGGAGGTGAGAGGAAACACTCCCCACTTGTGAGATCCACCTTTATTTTTCTTAATTCTGCCCACCCCAAAAGCAGCTGATTAAGAATTATCATTTGGTACACATAACCATGTTAGTAAAGAAAGTAGATACACACATTTAATCTATAAAACCCATTCAATGACTGAATTTCAGGTACAACAACTCCCTGTATTTCCAAAATAATAAAACCCACTTACATTGTGCACGGTGTAACTCACTCTAAACTCTCAGCAGTTCTGCCTTGAGATTATATAACTCTGGAGCCCCTCCTACACCAAGTATTGCAAACGATTCTCTGTAAATGAGAAACCACTTTCTCTTAAGCAAACAAAACCCATTATCTCTGCTTTTTTACTTCTCACCTACTGAAAATAAATTCCTGACTCATGCTGACAATGTAGAAATATATGATACATGATGGACCAAGATCATTGGAAATATCTGTGTCAGGACACGGTGGTAATATGCTTCCTATTTGCTAGTTAAAAATAATTACAATGGCTGAAAAGCTAATTCAGATTAAGAAAAATACTGCTATGCCAATCACACTTTTATTCTAATGTCTTCGGATTTTTTACTTTCTACACACTGCCACTTTACATAAATCACATCAATTAATTCAGCTCAAACCTGTCACAAGCTTCCATGCCTTGCTTAGTGTATATTTTATCGCCAGGCACCAGAGTTGGTTTTGAATTTTTTTCTCTAGAAAACATTTTGCGGAATTTGACTCAGTGAGAATACACACCAAAAAGAGCGATGAGAGACAGTGAATGAAGTGTTGTATCAGAGGGCAAACTGCCCTCTGCACTCCTGACTGTACTCTTTGGCCAACTGTATTGATTTCAAAAAGTCAATACAGAATAATCCTCCATGAACCACTCTGCCTATCTAATCTACATGGTTAATATTGTTAATATTGATGTAGGCAGGACCTGCAGTCAAGGTCAACAGACACATGCAAAATTTTGCTGAGTTGCCCTGAACATAGCTGTGAGATGGGATATTCTTCTTTTGTTACACAGGGAGGTTGTATAAATTGCACAAAATAATTGGTTGTCACAGAAGGAGGAGCTTTCTCTTTCAGCTCTTTTCTGGACACCTGCTGCAAGTGTTGTCCAAATGCTTCAGTGAGGCAGGAGGGAAACAGCTCCTGCAGCAACTCTCTTGAATACATGCTTTGCTGCTGAAAAATATTTGTTTATTTCCTTTCTTTGATGACAAAAAATGGTTCCAGTTTTGCATGACATTTCCAGAAATGCATGACATTTCTTATGAAGAAACTGTTGGATTTAGCGAGAGCTACAGAGCCCTGAGTTTGCTCAGCTGAAAACTGCCAGTGCTCTAGCTGTAGCTGGATTCAGGGCATGGACTCTTTCATATACAAACTGGGTTTATTTGGGGTTTAAATAGTATCACAGAATCATGGAATGGTTTGGGTTAAAAGGGACTTTAAATCCAACCCTCTTGACCTGGGCAAGGAACACATTTCACTACATAACTGCACATATTTACCCAAGTTCCACAGTCTGGCCAACCTCAGTACTGGAGCTTGATCTGAGTGATTAGAATAAAGAATTCCAGTACAACTTGTATTAAACTTGGTTTAATATACAGTGACATAAGTCAATATGGATTCCTATGTTCCAGGGTCTCACTAAGACCTGACAACATCCTGACTCCTCCTTCTTCAACAAGTTTTAAACTGGTGACCAGCATTTGTTTCTCAGAGGCTGCAGAGTGCTGATAAAGGGAGCATTGGTGAAGCTGCAGTACAAGAGTTTAAGTGTCTAGTGACAAAGCAGAGGTGCAGTAGGAGCTCTGGTCCAAGCATATTCCATATTAAGCTCAGAGGAAAGCTGAACCCAAACCTGTCAGCCTCAGCTAGACAGAACCTGCAGGCTTTTCTATGAATTAACAAAAGAGAAAAAAAAAAAATACATGGCCTACTAATTGGAATAATCTCTCCTAATTTTCCAACAATTCTTGGGAATGCCAGAAAACCAGAACCAGACAGATCTTAGGCACAGAAGTAGCAGCAAGAAAACAATGACCAGCTGAGTTTTGAGTATCAATAGTAAGAATTTATTTCAGGTAGTTTTTGTTTAGGGCATCCAGTGTTGTCCAACATACCCCCTACATAGTGAATTGTTTCCTTTGCTAGTGTGCTCATGTAGCCTTACCTTCAAGCGTCTGCAGTAGGCCAAAATCAGCACTGTAGCTAAGGAAAGATCAAAAAATTTACACTGCATTCATTCCATTATATTTACATTGCCCTTATTTTCATTAATTTCACTTTGCTACTATCTGCAAATACAATGAAACAGAGTTTCTGTTGCATTAGAGTGCTGCTCAGGAGTAGAAAATTTTCATCACTTTGTCCACAACATCATCATCTGATGGTGGTTTCCTCTGGCTGCCAGGCTGCAGGAATTTCTTAATTGTGGGGATATTGCTTATTCTTGCTTTGAAGCTCTACAAAACAAAACCAAAACATCACAGTGCTTAAGAATCATTGCACCTGTCAGACATTTCAATGTTATCCATGCTCTGAAAGTCCCATTATGGCTTGATGCTGCAGAAGAACCTGTATGCTTCCCCCTCTTATGCTTTTGGGGCTGTAGTGACAGAATGTGGAAATAACAAAGAGTATGTGAGGCCAGCAAAAAGTCCTGAGGACATCTGATTATTTTGCATGTCACTTCTGACCCTCCCACTCTCCCATATTTCTCAGCCACTTGAAATCAGTGGTCCTTTCCTTTCCATTCACCATTCAACTTGCCCATTCATTTACCTGCAAGAGAGGAAATTTGGCAAGTATAGCAGGTTTGAACTCCTCTGCCATTAAAATGACTTCAAGTAATTGAACATCTGCCCTGCTCAGCTGGTTGCCAACCAGAAAGTCTTTTCCATGGTCTTTCAAAATCTGAAAACAGAGAACCAGAAGCAGATAATGTAATTTCTCTCTCTTTTCTCTGTTCTTTTCTCATAAATAATGTGGTATTTCAAAGCAGGGTCACACGCTGCACGGAGTTGTCAGTGAAAGAAGGAAATGCAGTTCAAACACCTGTAGTGCAAACAATGATCTGAAGGCACTGCCATCCAGTCATCATCTATCAGCTCTTTCTGTTCTACATTTCTGTCTGGCAGCTCACTTGTGCTCATCTTGCCCTGGCTGCTGGAGCTGCATTGAAGGCTGAGCTGTATCAGATACAGGAGTAACTGCAATGCCTCTACATAGCCTGTATGGTCCAGGGCCATCTGCACTTCAGGAGGAAACTTGATGTCAAAGCTGGTGCTGTGGTGTCTTTTGCCTGAAACACTCACATTGAAACATGGACATTTGGGGAGCTCTGTGAGTGCTGGGTTTTTGCAGCTGCACATCTCTCCCAGATTTGAAGTGCCTTCTATCCCCTCTGTCTTGTCCTATCTCCACCTTAATCCCAGCACCCCTAAAATCAGAGCATTGACATTCCAGTGGTAGATTCTCTTCAGTTTCCCTCCATAAAACTTGTGTGGATCCAGGATGGAGCTTCAAGATATCAATTGAGCTTGAACCTCTTTGCCACATACCTTCTCA